>NC_080723.1:24885399-24915399 GCF_019097595.1 Hemibagrus wyckioides
AGCTTAAATGTGATATTTCTACGAATTTACCCAAAATTCATGTGTGGGAGGGTCATTTATACTTAAACAATTAAAAAAAAAGCATTTGGTGTATCACGGATTTTCGTTTATCGTGGGTGGGTTTGGAACGGAACCCCCTCCATACTCGGGGGATTACTGTACCAGAAAAACACCAAAATAACATTTAAAACATCTAGAACTTCGAAATTAATAGTACAGTCTTAAATGTTAAAGATCCTGAGCAGCTTTAATGGTTTTAGTTCTGGCCTGTGAGTGAAGACTTCTGAGCGAATTATTATTATATTATATTATTATAACAATCTAAACACATCATCAGATATTTCTTTAAATCTGAAGGAATATGTTTATCTTTTTTTATGCTTTATGTGGGTAGGATAATATCTCCAGCGATCTTTATCTGACCCTTCACCCCACTGAACACTGAGCACTGAAAGACTTAAGATGGCAGAGATACAGGAGGGGAAGTGGACGAGTCGAGAGGGAATAAAGTCAGAAATGGAGATCATGTTATCAGTGTGATATAAAATAAAATCATCTTTTAGTTCATACTCACAGAACGATCCACTGCCAAGTAGAAGCAAAGTCTGCAAAGATGCGAACGCCAACATCTCGGGCATTGAACCCACCCAGAAGGTCGCTGAGAGAGAGAGAGAGAGAGGGAAAGAGAGAGAGAGAAAGAGAGAATCTGTTTATGCTTTAAATTTCACACTATTAGCTATTAGCTAACCCCAGAGAAAACCGCTTTCACTACTCAGCAGCTACAACTCAAAGCGCGCTACAGCTTCACACACACACACACACGCGCACACACACACGCACGTATACTCTATGGCCAACACTCCAGGTGAAGCACACTATCGGCTCTAGTAATCAGCACTATTCAGGAGGAACCTCCGCTATCTAAAAGATGACCAAAGAAGAACACCCTGAATCTAGTTTGAACATGAAGCTGTTAGAGTGAGTGTAATCAGACTGCACATGCTAGTTCCTGTATCTCTCTCATACACAGTTTTCGTTTTATTGGTCCTACTTCATGTGCACTCATGTCTAACTCGGTCTTCGTTCCTGTTCATTATTAATTATGTTCCTAGTTAATGTTTTCTCTGGTATTAGTTCCTTCTCACTTCTTACCCCCCTTTACTGTTTCTGCTGATCCACTTTTTGTTCGTTCAAATTCACCATAGATCCAGTTCCTGAAATAGTTCCTGTTCATTACTTAATGTTTACCTCCTCCATCATTCATTCCTCATCTCTAGGTTTATTTCTCGTCCGGTGATCCTTTATATTCATTCATTCCTCATCCCTAGGTCCTAATCATTCCTCATCTCTACACCCTAATCATCTTACGCAGCTCCTAATCATTCAGCATCCTTAAATCCCAAATTTTTCCTCGACCCTTGAGCTTAATTGTCCCTAGATCCTAATCATCTCTCGTCCCTAAATCCTAAATGTTCCTTGTCTGTTGATGTTGTTCACGTTTCCTAGATTTTGTTTATTCCTCATCACTAGATCCCAATTGTCCCTCTTCCTTGGACTCGAACCGTCCATTGCACCATTACCTAATCGTTCCTTGTCTCTAGATCCTAATCCAGGGGTGTTCAGGTGTACACCTGATTCCACCTGTTTACTTTATCGGTTATCTTTTCTTTCAGTAGACTTCTGCTTGGATGGAGTGAAAACTTGCACCTACACCAGCTGGTTGTGGATATGAATCTCCGCCCCTGACCTGAGTTAGAGTTGGTTTCTGGTTCTGACCTGAGCTTTTCTGTTTTGTAGGTTATGGACTAGGTTCATAAGTATTTAAAACCCTTGAGAGGTAACAGAACATTGCTTGTGTCTGCACTGTAGATTTACTGATTGGAATTTACTTTAGACTGGAATGATCTAGAATCAATTTCAGACAGAGTTTGAGGAAGAAAGCAAACAAGAGATGAATAAAGCTTAAATAAATACTGATGAGCAGCTTTGAAACGTTTAAACACGTGTTTTCACTCACGCTCACCTTCCATCACTGCCAAGGAGAGAAAAATACAATGTTATGACACATTGGTGCATGCATGCAAGCGTGTGAGGGTTTAAGTTCATGTGTCTGAGTGCATGAGTACAGGAAGCTATGCTGTATGACCCAAAATATGTGCACCGCTGACCACCGCTGACCATCAAACCCTTCCTCCAAGTCTGAAGCACACAATTCTATACAGTGTCTCTGTGTGCTGTAAAATTACAAATTCTCTTAACTGGAACTAAGAGTCCAAACCCTATTCCATCAAGACAATCTCCCAGCTCAATGAAGACATGGTGTGGAGGTGAAGGTTGGAGTTTTGTCACATAAACATTAGAGTACATTAAAATTTGCATATATAAGAGCCTAGTGTCAGCCATGATGCAGCACTCCTGAGGAGCAGAGAAGGTTAAAGGCCTTGCTCAAGGGCCCAACTGTGGTAGCACAGCAATGCTAGAGCTTAAACAACCCAGAGCTTTAACCATCTGAGCCACCACTGGAAGATCTGGAGTGTCCAGCACAGAGCCCTGACCCTGACTCAACCCCACTGAACACCTTTGGGATATACTGGAACTGTATAGTCTCCTCAAAATCAGAGTTTGAGCTCACTAATGCTCTTGTAGCTGAATGATCACTAATCCCCACAGACACAATCCAACACCTAGTGTGGCAACTTCCAGAAGAGAAGGACTGATTATAAGAGTTTTAATAAAGGGGGAATAAATGCAGAATAAGATGTTCAACAAATACATAGAGGTGTGAAGGTCAGGGGTGCACATACTTTTGGACATATATTGTATGTGTGTGTGTGTGTGATGTTACCCAGTAGCATTCTTGATTGCGTTCACAGTCTGATTACTCGACATGCCGGGGAGACTGAAGGTGGGTGGGACGTTATTATACGCCGGGCCTAAAGTGGGTAAACACCTTCCCAAAACTATACACACAAACACACATACACACAGTGTGTCAAGCAGTGATTGTTAAATTCATTTGTTTATAAACGCAGAAATTAGCACAAAATTCTGATGCAGAAATATGGAGCAATGGACCTTTAGCTGGCATCCATATACAATATGACAATCACAGAGCGACTAGATATCTCACAAAGGCTTTGCTTGATCTCAACAGCTGGACAAACACAGTGAAAAACACACTCCAACTTCAAGCCTGTGATTGGTCATCACAAAAGAAGAAGCTGATTCATTCCAAGATGGATGAATTTGATGAATAGCTGTCAGAGCAACTACTTCAACCTCACTATAGTTTATTCTGTTAGCACTTTGCAGTGAAATTTGAACAGCACCACCTGCAGTACTGGAGGACTCATACGCCACAGCTGACGCATCTACACTATATTGCCAAAGGTATTGGGACACCCCTCCAGATCATTGAGTTCAGGTGTTGTTTTTCAGGGGTTGGGTTCGGCCCCTTAATTCCAGTGAAAGGAACTCTTAATGCTTCAGCTTCATACCAAGACATTTTGGACAATTTCAGATAATTAGATTTCATGAATTAGAGGTGAGACTGCGGGCCAGGCCTTCTCGTCCAACATCAGTGTCTGACCTCAGAAATGTGCTTCTAGAGGAATTGTGGAAAGCCTTCCCAGAAGAATTGAAGCTGTTCTAGCTGCATTGGGGGGGGGGGCAACTCCATATTACATTAATGTGCATGGAAAGGCAGGTGTCCCAAAACTTTTGACCTGACTCACAGTCTCCGCTCTAATTCATCC
Source organism: Hemibagrus wyckioides (assembly GCF_019097595.1). NCBI lineage: Eukaryota > Metazoa > Chordata > Actinopteri > Siluriformes > Bagridae > Hemibagrus > Hemibagrus wyckioides. Next base: position 24,889,155 of record NC_080723.1, read on the forward strand.
CAAAGGTGTTCTATGGGGTTGAGGTCAGGACTCTGTGCAGGCCAGTCAAGTTCCTCCACACCAAACTCACTCATCCATGTCTTTATGGACCTTGCTTTGGTCACTGGTGTACAGTCATGTTGGAACAGGAAGGGGTCATCCACAAACTGTTCCCACAAAGAGCATGAAATTGTCCAAAATGTCTTGGTATGAAGCTGAAGCATTAAGAGTTCCTTTCACTGGAACTAAGGGGCCGAGTCCAACCCCTGAACTCAATGATCTGGAGGGGTGTCCCAATACTTTTGGCAATATAGTGTATGTTGAGGCCTTTCAGCTATATAAGTTTGCTAACTGTAACTTCCTGTGGGTGAGAAATGGCCTCTATACAATGAGAGATTTGAGTTTTTTAGTGATTTATTTGGGGACTAATTTGCTCTCATAAGAGCTGAAGTCTCAAGTGTCAAAATCATCGATTCCTTTCGCAGATTTAAGAGCCTCAGCGCTGTTTAAATCACAGGGAATCAGGACTACTACAAAAGAACAAGAAGGATGGACAGAAATATACACTGAGAGAAAGAAAGACAGACCTGAAGCCGTAGGTGTGTAGAAGAATGGACACAACTCCCTGTTAATGATGTCCATTGCAGACTAAGAGAAAAACAGAGAAATGATGAATAAATAAACACAAACATGTACAGAATAATTAAATACACAAGTCATGCTCATGTATCTATGATGATAACATGTTTATAATGTTATTTAAGAAGAAGAGAGCCGTACGAGCGTAGTGGTGTTGAGGTTGAAGGACGGGACACACAGCTCCTGTTTAAAGTACTTGTATAAGTCTGAAGAGGGAGCGGTGTACGCTAGAAGGTTCAGAGACCAGAAATCTGAGGGACACGAACTCACACAGATCTGCAGCACAGGACAGGAGACATTAACATCATCTATACACTCATATACTGTGTATATAATCACACACACACACACAGTCTCTGTAAATGATCACCTGAGTGGTCGGACACTGGAGGCCCTGAAGTGCCGCGGCCATGATGTTTGTCGCTGTGGCACATTTTAGGATATTAAAGTAAAATACATTCGGCTTATTCCTGAGAGAGAGAGAGAGAGAGAGAGAGAGAGAGTGAGAGTGAGTGGGGGGCAGAAAGAGAGAGAGAGGGTGAGTGAGTGAGAGGGGGTGAATGAGAGAGAAAGGTGAAAACACTCAAATGTGCAACACACTTTACGTTGTAAAATTTATTGTGTGTGTGAGAGAGAGAGAGAGAGAGAGAGAGAGAGTGCATGTGTGTGAGAGAAAGAGTGCATGTGTGCGTGTGCGTGTGTGTGCGCGTGTGTGTGTGCATGCGTGTGTGTGCGTGTCTCACTGGTTAGGTGGGAGACCACAGAACATGCCGGTGGAGTTGCGCGGGTAAAGCACGTGCCGCGGATCACCATACAGCCACGCTGCAACACAGATATTTATGTTCATGTAAATATCATTATAGAATTATTATAAAGTGTTATAAAGTGTCTGTACACTCTATTTATCGTAATAACAACAATAATAATAAATATGTCTTAGAAAGAAAGACAGAGACTAATAGAACATTTACTCTGGAAAGCTAATTCCACGTTTTTAGCTGTATGTTCCAATGCTAATATGCTAGCATAAGATTTGAAATGATTTCACTGTTTGCAGTAAAATGTTGACTAAACTTTCCGGTGTATTAATGTCTAATAAACGTTAGAACTACTAGAATGTTAAAAATAATAGAAGAGTCAGCAAAAATAAGGAAGAATGATAAAGGCTAATCCTGTCTGACCAGTTAGGTGCTAATATGCTAATGGTGAACTTTCATATTAGCAACAACATGGATACCTTTACAGACTGTGTGTGTGTGTGTGTGTGTGTGTGTGTGTGTATGGTCCATTTGCATCTAATGTAAACTGACAATAGATCAGATATAATGACTCATTTGATAATTTTTTTTACTCTAAGTGCCACACTGAGCCAAAGAAGAGAAATGAAAGGTCACATGATCAAGGCTGGCTCGTTCATTTAACCTGAGCTCCGCCCTTGTTGACCCAGGGAGAGGTTTGTTCTTCTCTAAACAAGGGCAGGACTACATGTTGTGTGTTATTCTTACCCAGAATACCAACCACCATGTATCCCACGACGACGAGCATGAAGAGGATGCAACAGATGATATCGGTGCAGCTCCTGGACAAATATCATGCAAATTAGCTGTGCTAAGGTTTTTTTTCCAGTACCTAGATCCATAAACAGTTACACACACACAAACACACACACACACACACACACTTGTACGAACCTGTTGTGAAGTGGTCCAGTAAACGTTGGGTCAAACTTTGTTGGCTCTCCTGAACGAAATAAGTGGAGTTTTAATACAAACACAGTCATTACACTCTTATAATATTTGGTGTTTTTCTGCCCTCACCCTCACCCTCATTCTCACCCTCGCCATTACCCTCACCCTCATTCTCACCCTCACCTTTACCCTCACCACAACCCTTACCCTCACCTTTACCCCCACCCTTACTGTACACTTACCCTTACCTTCACCCTTACCCTCACCCTTGCCCTCACACCCCCCTGCAATGGTTAGATATAATAGGGCTAGAGTGCTGGATTGCTAACTAGCTTGTGTGACCATTGAAGTGTGTCTATTCTGCCAAGTAGCTGGTCTTTGAACTGGACACCACACCAAGTAACTGGTTTGTAGAGCAGCAGGTTTGTTATGTAGACACTCTGTAGTGAGTTGTTTGTAGTTGTTATGTAGTTAGAAAGCAAATTATAACTCAGCTCCCTCAGCTAGTTCGCCATCATGAAGTGATCATCAGATCTCTGTGCATTCTCAATCTTAAAATAAATCAAGCTGACAAAGTAACATTTAAAACATTCACCATGGACGAACCTGACCGTAAACAGGGTCCAGTGGTGCTGGAACCTTTAAACGTCGTAGTGTTCACAGCTTGCTCTTTATCGCAAAGTGTCAGAACCACTAAACGTCGTCATCATGATTAGGAACATTCAAACTGAGCAAGAACATCAGCACTACTGCTTACACAAATTAGGAAGGTCACAGGAGATGGTGACGGAGTAACTACACAACACAGCCCAGGCCACGTGTGTCTCAGTGTCGCTCTAGTGATTTGTGTTTGCATTTCCACATCGGTTAAACCTGTTTAGCAAAAAAAAAACTAAGCACAGGAATAAAACAGGTCCTGTGTACACACCTGAAGGCCTTTGTGTCTCTTCATTGGAGCTCAGTTCACAAAAAATACACAGACGAGTATCAGATGTATATTATTTACAAGGTTTACTTCTATTTTTTTCAGGTCCAAGTTACATTCACAAACAAACGTGTGGAGTTACTGAACTTTATAAACGCTCCTCATCTTCATCAGAACCACTCAGTGTTCCAGGAGTCTTCTCTTCTTAGCTCCATGTTCCAGATATCAGTGAAGGATTTTTTCACACAAACACCAGCTCCACAGCCACGTTCATCTCCTCCTTCACTCTCAACTCAACCGTGTTATCTTCAGTCAACACTTCCAGCTCGGCAAGCAGAAAATGAGCTTTAATGTGTTTAATCTTTAGTAGTTATTAAACCTCACAGTGTGTGCTTTTATTCCTGTTTATACACAGAACCTAAGCAGAGTGTAGGAGCTACAGTATAACTCCAGCTGGTCTGATTTATATTATACATGCAAACACATCAGACATCAGTTAGCTCATATAAGGCGTGTTTCATATATTTATAAATATTTAAAAGCTCATATTTGACAAGTTATACCATATAAAAGAATCTAACAGCAGGTTTTCCTTTTCAGTAGGAAATTCACCAAATGTAAAGTGAAACTATAATAAAGTATAAAAAATATGCCATGTTTTAAAACACATAATATACAGTATAGAAATCTGAGCTGTTGAGTTGGGATCATTTCTAAATGAGGTGGTTTTTCAATTCAGTTTATTTCTACAGGGCATTTAACACATGACATTGTCTCAAAGCAGCTTTGCAGAAGAATAGAAACATAGAAAAAATGATAAAAGTTTGAAGTAAAGTAATTATTTATCTCAAACATTTATCTCTAATGAGAAGCCTGAGGTGAGGGTAGTGAGAAAAAACTAAGATGAGATGACAATAGATGAGATGATCTGAGGAAGAAACCTTGAGAGGAACCTCATCCTTATTTGGGTGACACTGGACAGGAAATAATGTAAATGTTGATAATGTCCTTTCTACAACAGCGACCAAGATCTCTTGAGGAACTAACAGGATTTAACTGTATGTGCTGTATACAAGTCCTGAGGTTTTAAACAATTTAACATTAAAAATAGATGTTTAAGCTGAATTATATAATGTAAATATAAAGTGCCTGGAACATTAACAGCTGCTTCTATGACCGTTACTCTGACACGATGGTTTTCTTATAAGGAAGTGTTTGGATCTGTAATCAGGTTATGGGAAGGAATCTGGTGGACTCTAATCCGTCATCATGCTGCTTTACTTTAACACTCAGATAGAACAAGCTACTGTTTAGGAAAGCTGGACTCTGATTGGTCAGAATGTGATGATTAGTTTTCAATAACATCAGCTCTGACAGTTATGTAGCTGCACATCACAGTGTTCTATGAACCTGTGTTAAATATATAATAAAATGTAGTTTCTATAGTAACGGCTACATATCCAACATGTTCTTTGCTAATAAACCTGACACTCTGCTACGGTACATGAGAACCAAAACATTTAGGAATGTGCAGTAATAGGAAAATAATCATCACACCACCACCACCACCTCAGCACTGCAGTAAACATTCAACACATTCCCAATATGTTTGTGTAATCATTTTCTCCAGGTGAAATGTGTAATTCCTCAGGAATGAAGCGTCTGATTTGAAGGCTCCTGATAATAACATGGGCGTGTCCACCTCCGCCGAGCCGCGGCTGTGTGGCTCTCTGAGGGAACGGGCGCTTCGTTACCTGGCAGCTCTCAGGCTTTGGTTGGCATGTGACACACACGCACACACACACACACGCACACACACACGCACACACACACACGCACATCAAGCTAATAAGGCAATAAAGGAGCTGAACCACCCATATACCCCCCACCAACACACACACACACTGTGCTGGAGCTTATTATTCTAACCCATATAAAAGCACTTAAACACATTAAACAACAACATTTACATTTCTACATTCACCAGGTCCTGATTTTCACCACATTTCAGAAGAAAGACAATCCTGTAAACATCTGAAGGACGTGACTCCAACTGTGTGACTGTGTGACTTGCCCCACCTGTGTGTGTGTGTGTATATGTGTGTGTGTTCATTTAACTGAACTAGATTTTGGTCTGGCTTTTTGTCATCTTGAATATCTCTGATCTCTCTCCTAGGATTATAACCATGATGAACAGAGACAGAAATCACAGTGTCTCATATTTTTTATTCTTCACCCTTCTGTTTTATGGCTGTTTTATAAAAAGTTCGTTTCCTGGTTGCTCTTTTGCTCTTTGTTTACTGTGTCATGGGTCATTCTGTGAACATCTTCACTCTCCAGTGAACTCTCTCTTCTCATCCTCACTCTCTATTCCTTTACACAACTTTGAGCTGTTTGTTTGTGCAAATTAAAGCCTCCAAGACTCCGAGAGGGAGGGAGGGAGGGAGGGAGGGAGAGAGAGAGAGAGAGAGGGAGGGAGGGAGGGAGGGAGGGAGGGAGAAAGAGAGGGAGCAAAAGAGAGAGAGAGAGAGAGAGAGAGAGAGAGAGTTCAGCATTTGAATCCGATTTGAATTCATCAAATGGAAACAAGCCTGATGCAAAACGCTTCAGCATCCTTTGCCTGTTTTCTGCAGTGAACTCAGTCAGTTTTTCTGAAAGATGTCTATCACACTGACTACAAACATCCTGAACAGGTCTTCTTCCTGCTCCAGAACCTGCTCCACAGTCCAGACAGGATTCCTACCCCGCTTCTATTTCCGCTTTATTCAGTTCCTGGTTTCAGAAGTTTGATGTTAAGCTCCATGGATTTCCTCATGATTTGATCCTAACACAATTAGTCACTCTTTAGGGTGTGGTGTGATGGCTGTGGTTTAAGGCAATGTTTTATATACTGCATTTAGATAAATGTTGAGTCTCTAGACTAGCAGATTGGTCATTCAAATCTTTAGGCCTGAACAGTCTGAAGTCCCAGCAAAACCAGTAACACCAACAAGGAGCACCAAGTCCCAAACACAGCCCAAAGCTCCACTGATTTCCAAAAAAAGGTCCAGAGCTCTTCCAAATCTCAAACACCTTTTAGAGATCCTCCAAATCCCAAACACCGTCCAGAGCTCCTACAAATCCAAAACACCTTTCAAAGCTCCTCTGAATCCCAAAAACCTTCCAGAGCTCCTCTGAATCCCAAACACTTTCCAGAGCACTAGTGAATGGCAATAAATAGTCTAGAGCCGCACTGTAGAGCCCCAGCGAGACCCATATGCAAGCCCCAAACACTATCCAGAGCAGCATACCTAATCTAAAGAATTAAACTCATTATGGAGATGTCACCCTAATCACCCTCATGCTAATCATCCTCACAATAATCGTCCTCACGCTAACTGAAGGGTTACTAAGGAGATTTTCTTTGTTTTGGTATTTCATATTTTATACACACATTGAAGTAAATGTATTATATTTGTACTCGGTTGAACCTGGAGTTTAACAACAGTGTGATAAAGTTCTCTTTAATAAAGATATGAAGCATTATTGGTGATTTAGACACAATATTAAATTCATTAGAGGGTCCACATAAACACAGCCGTCAGTGTACATCATCACTGTACCCACCACCTGAAGAACCTGTTCCTCCACCTGCCCAGGACTGATCATATTACACTGAATACAGAGAGGACAGACACCCACCCACCCACACACACACCCACCCACCCACACACACACCCACCCACCCACACACACACACACACTCTTTATTTATTGGTTTGTTTATTTATTTGTTTGCTTATTTGTTTGTTTAAAATGGCAGAACCCTCTTTAATCTAATCAGATGCATCAGGAAACACTTTAATTCCCAAGAGCCTGTTGTTTGGAATGTTTCTTCCGGATGTCACTGGATCTCCTGCCTCTACTTTTAGGAATCACAGACTGGAAATGGGATGAATCCCTGCACCTTCTCAATGTGCTTTATGACCTCAAAGAGAATGACCAGATCTAACATCCACAAAGCTGTGTGTCCAGTTCATATAAGGCCTTTACACCAGAAACACTATGAATAAACAATTATTGTGTTTAATTATGTCCAATATTCAGTCAACATCAGATATGTCTTATAAAACACTCCACTTTGTGTTTAATGGCTGAAATTGAAGTGGCCTCATACCTGACCTCATACAGTGAAACTCTAATCTGATAAAACACAGACACAGCGTTTCCATGTGGAATGTGTCATTAATTTGTTCATCTAACATCTGCTCTTGTCTCTTGATATCTGAACTCAATGTGAACATGTTCTGAATATTTTAATGTTCTTTTGCTGGGTTCTGGACTCTGAAAGTGGTGATTTATTTCCTCGCAGCTCTGACAGTAATGCAGCTGCTGGACATCACAGGTTTTTCATCGGAAGCTAAAAGGAAACTTTTTTTTTTTAACTGGTGAGGGAACAACAGTTTATAGCTGCTATAACACCGTCACCAACATTCAACAACATTAAACTATAAACAGATAAAAAGTGTGAATCAATCACAGCACACCAGCCCCCACCCCCTACCCCCACCCCCTACCCCCTACCCTCATGGGTAATGATTATTGAGGACACTGAGGGACGTTTTTGCTTCCATTCTTCTACTTTTGGTTGATTAACATTTTGACACGTATCACAGCGCAGGATGGAATGCTGAAGTTTCTCAGTAACACAAAGGAAGTTACATTAGCGCCCATAGCTACGTGCTATTGCCATCACTAGTGTGGTGTCAATTTGCATTTATCTACCATCACATCTGAGGGAAATGCTGAAGGTCCTGTTCCACTGTTTCCAAAATGTATAATTCATTTTGATGTCTTAACTAACTAAATTTCTGGGTTCTTCTTTTAAGTGTCCATATTTCCCAGTCTCCTAGCATCAGTTGAGCACCAACATTAACTACTTAATGGCTCGTCCTCACCAATTTGGTCAGTTTGAATGGATTGTCAACCTCATAATTCTTCAGACCTGCTCTGAAATACAAAACTCCAGGAAATATGCAAAATATGTGAATGGCTATGTCAGATACACACACACACACACACAGCCATGCTGTCCTATTCTCAATCTCACTGTTCTATTGTTAAAAGCTACGAAAGTCTAAAGGTTGAGAACTGAGTCAGATTGAAGGAAAAAAAGTCCTGTAGTTAATTATCAAAAACACTGCACTAAACATTCTTCTAGTGTGCACACACACACACACACACACACACACACACACACACACACACACACACACACACACATACACACACACACACACACACACACACAGTAGTGATAGTAGTTTAGTGATGTTTTGGTAATTGTTTGTGGGTTTTTGTCAGTAGAGTATTTTCCACTGGAGAGCTGTTGAATCTGCAGATGGTTTGCTGTGTAATCCTGAGTGTCTCTCACATGCTGCTCTCATTTACTGCTGTTTTCACATTTAAAATGTAAACCAGAAGAGTAGCTGTTAGGGATCAGTGTTCTTATTGAACTCACTGGAATCTTTCTACAGGTCAAAGACTCTTCTCTGTTAAATAATGTTAATATATCACACTTAACACTATACAGAAATAAATACATACAACATACAGTCTCATTTAATTGCTATCAACCAGACAAGTCAATGCCTACCAAACACAGAGTCTAGAAACCCAACGCCTACCAAACACAGAGTCTAGAAACCCAACGCCTACCAAACACAGAGTCTAGAAACCCAACGCCTACCAAACACAGAGTCTAGAAACCCAACGCCTACCAAACACAGAGTCTAGAAACCCAACGCCTACCAAACACAGAGTCTAGAAACCCAACGCCTACCAAACACAGAGTCTAGAAACCCAACGCCTACCAAACACAGAGTCTAGAAACCCAACGCCTACCAAACACAGAGTCTAGAAACCCAACGCCTACCAAACACAGAGTCTAGAAACCCAACGCCTACCAAACACAGAGTCTAGAAACCCAACGCCTACCAAACACAGAGTCTAGAAACCCAACGCCTACCAAACACAGAGTCTAGAAACCCAACGCCTACCAAACACAGAGTCTAGAAACCCAACGCCTACCAAACACAGAGTCTAGAAACCCAACGCCTACCAAACACAGAGTCTAGAAACCCAACGCCTACCAAACACAGAGTCTAGAAACCCAACGCCTACCAAATGCAGTCTAGAACAGTCTAGAAATGCAATGTCAAAGACATGGTCTATAAACCCAACACTTCACAAGAACAGAATCTAGCATCTCAGATCAGTAGTGAAATGTTTCAAACAAGAAAGTCCAGTTGATGTGACCTGACTTCCAGATAAGCTCACCTGAGTGACTGAGAATCTGCTGAGACACACAGCAACTCAACATCACACCACAGCAACACTAAAGCAGAGACACTACAGTGTGATTGATCTGATGAATAGAAATTTAAAAGTGCTCATGGGAAAAATAAGGAAGACATTACACCAGGGGAAAAAACACTCTTAGTATAGAGCAATAAAACAAAGTCCTCTGGTTATTGTTTTTTTTTTCTGGCCTTCACACTACCTTCTGATTCAGATTTCACAGAACTCTGTAAACCCCTGACCAACTGCAGGAACCATTCCCTTTACAGGAAGTAGATACTGTAAAAAGGAGATTTTGGACTTGACTTAGAAGAACAGCTTAGTGATGTCATGTCAGGGAGAGAAGCTCTTCCATTATGCTCTTTAGGATACAAAACACTTCTAAGCAATTTAAATACGTGTCACAATAGTACACTCTCTACTTCCTGTTAGTGCACAGGAAGTTAGTTCACAGACTTCTGTAGAGATTATATGTTTATAGTCCAGTAGGAAGTGAGTGGTGATGAACCTGTCCTGTTTCCATCATTTAACTGCAGTCTTTTCACACTTTCTAATAACAAGCTGCAGCTGGATTACTGCTTTAGAGAAGTATCATCTTTATTTCTCCTCATAAAACATAAAACAGGAATTATTCTGATTCTTAAATAAAGGCTATTACACCCTGTGCAATGTCACTTCCTCCACCAGCTCACCTTCTTCCCATAGTGCATCCTCTTTCCCAAAGCGACACACACACACACACACACACACACACACACAGGATTCATCGGAGCAGGCCTCCTCCTTCTTCTAGTTCTAATGTCCAGGTGTCCAGTGTAAAAGCTTTGGGCAGTCTTCAGGGGTCAGCATGGTCACTTTTTTTTGGTCACAGGTTTTTGCTACACTAGATCTTCGGTGAGATCGGACCATACAGAGATCGGACTAACCTTCATTCCCTACACACTTCAGTGAGACTTGAGCTCCTATGACCCCCTCACTGGTTCTCCTTCCTTGAAGCCCTTTAGACAGGTACTAAGCCCTGCAGACCAGGAACACCTCACAAGACCTGATGTTTTCGTCTAGACATCACAGTTCATCTCCAGTCAGACTCACTCAGATTCTTACTCTCGCCCTTTTCCAACACACTCTGAGAAGAAACAAGAGACTGTCTAATAAACCCCACCCCCTGACCGGTGCCGCTGTTTAGGAGATGATCAACAGTCTTCACCTCACCTCTCAGTGACTTTAATGTTATTTTAGTCCCTTTCTAGTGCACTACATGACAAAATAATGAGCTATTTCATGTTCAGTTCCTTACTCACACTACACATACACCATGTAGTGTATATAATTGTGTCTACACCCTTTCTAGTGCACTCTACGTCAAATCAGGAGTCAGGTGAGGGAGTGTGTGTTGTGTATATTTTCTACAGTAAAGCAACTTTATCAGTATTATTGCACACTAAATAGTGAAAAGAATTCTAGTGGACTATTTATGGTCTAAAAAGTTAAGGATGATTTTAAACGACACAGGAAGCAAGATACATGAAGAGTGACAAAAGACAACATAGTGAAATATTCCTCAGACACTCTCTCTCTCTCTCTCTCTCTCTCTCTCTCAGATTAAGTGTGAAAGAGCTCACCATATTCAGACTGCTGTTCGTTCTCCTCTGTGTTCTTCCCCATGCTGGTCCTGTGAGAACCCACACTCAGCACACTGGAGTTTAAGACTTCCAACACAAATCTCTTCTTCCTATCGTCTCTCTCTCTCTCTCTCTCTCTCTCTCTCTCTCTCTCTCTCTCTCTCTCTCTCTGTCTGTCTGTCTCTGTCTCTCGGTAGCAGGTTACCAAGCAGTGACGTCGCGCCGCACCTGTTACTCACCTGGTCCCAGATCTCCACGCCCACTAACCAAGCGATTCCGGAAGCGCCCTCTGGCGGTCAAAAGAAGGAGAACAAGGAAATGATGGAGAAAGAAGAGATAAAATCACTCAGTAAGATCTGTGTAAAATCGTTATTAAATGTTATTTTGCACGAGATTATTGAAGATTGGTGAAGATTTCAATAAAAATGATCATTTAATACTGTTACTTGTTCTTAATATTTTATTTACACGTGCTGTTCTTGCAGAATTTGTCAGCGTTTGTATTTTTTTTACGTGATTTGTTTCATATTTTTATTTATTAATCCTACACAACTCTTCTTTTTATTTGCACATTATTCTGTATGTGACAGAAGAGCTGTATATTTGTGATACACTGGTGTGTAGGACATTATTCTCCAGATTTTAAAGAGAGAGAGACTCTATAGACTCTTCTTATTATCTCTCCTAAATTATATATCCTGTGGCATCTGAGGTGTTTTACTCACCTTTAAGGACATATCTGTGTTAGTGCATCATCAAGCTACTTTATACAGCTTGTGTAAACACTGGCTCCGCCCACTTAACACACACACCCTCTCTCATGACTGGAATAACACACTGCATTATGAGTTGGAATAAGACACCAGCAGGCTTTCTTTCATGCCTTTAGGACATTAAAGTGCAGGACGGCTGTGCGTCAGAGCCGCCCGGGCCCCGTGCCCTGCAGGTGCAGGTAACAGCTACAGGTGAAGAGGTGGAGTTTATGGAGGAGAGACGCTCAGAAACACAATATTTTTGAAAGTGTTTGTCAGTGTGCACGTGGAAGAACACCAGAGGAGTAAATAAATAACACACACTTTACTGTTGTATCAAATATTTATTCAAACTACATCATCAGAGTAACAAAAAAAAGGTTTTGTCACTGTCTGGAATCTCATACAGTCCAAAATTCATAAAAAAATAAAATAAAAGGAAACAATGAAGGATTGCTGCATAGCTCCCTACTTTATACACTACATAGTGACTCTACAGAGTGCACTCGCCGACAGAAACAAGCCTGACACTGCTTTAATGCACCCTTGTCCACTTACTGCCCTGACCACCGAGTGCATGTCAGCTACGTCTAAAGAGCGGAGAAGATGGAGAGGAACTAAGCTGAATCTTCTCTGGTTTACACACAACCTACTTAATCAGGCATGTGGAGAGCTAACCTGATCTGCCTCCTGGATCATCTGCTAAGTACATGGTAAAACGACTTGCTAGCAAAGTGCAGCTCCATGTGTTCCAGAACCTTCCGATCAGGATGTGTCGGGAAACCCGTGGATGAAGGAGTATTCTGGAAGAACTTGGAGAACCTCGCAATCAGGAGGGTTTCCTGGAGCCCTAGACCAAAACCTGGTCCAGAACCCAGAAACATGATTGTTCCAAAGTCCTCTCGATCAGAATGTCTCCTAAAACACTAAAATAGCTCCAGAACCTTCAAACCGTAAGTACTCAAGAGCACTCAGTCTGGACCCCTGACCAGAGAGAGGTCCAGAAGCATTACAGTGATGATCTGAAGGAATAAAACCCAAACTGTACACTGATTAATATAAAACAAGTTATTTCTATACAACCTGGAACATGAAGGAGGCCAGAAGTCTTGATGAAGGTTAAGGGGATGAGGGTGCATTAGGAACAGCATCAGAACGGAACCGTTCACTCGGATACTGAGAGCAGAACCTTCTTATAATCTACACAAACGGAGCAGATCAACATGGATCAAATGAAAAAATTCATTGGCTTAAATGTGTTTAACAGCCAACACGGCTGTACAGTGCTGAGAAATCCCATAATGCATTGTGTCACTGGTCTGGAGAGGAGTTTAGGGGTTTCCTGGTAGGGTGAAGCTAGGTTCAGGGGCTGGTTCTGGGAAGGAGTCCAGACGGGCCTGCCTGCTGTGCTCCAGAGCGATGGCCTCTGCCGAGTGTTTACACTTTTCTGAGCCACACTGACATGTGAAGTACTTACTCTTAATGTCCCAGAAACGGTCTCCGTAATCAAACCTGACACACACACACACACACACACACACATTTAGATTGGATGAGATCAAATGTCTAACATCAGTTAACTGTGTGTGTGTGTGTGTGTGTGTGTGTTCTACCCGAGCTCCTGGCCCGTGAGGATATCTCTGGAGCTAAAGAAAGCTATCCGGGGGAAGCGCAGGTCCTGATGCAGCATGAACACACGCACTGGGATGATGTTTGGGTCACACAAGTGGTTAATGAAACGACTGATGTTACCATAGTAACGTGCATCGATGCAGTATACCTCCCCATCCTGCAGAGAGAGAGAGAGAATGAAAAAAAAAGTAGGTCTATTAATATATACAGTATACTTACAGACTATATAGACACATACAGTGGTGTGTAAAAGTTTTAGACAGGTGTAAAGAAATGCTGTATTTTAAGCAGCTCAGCTTTGACTGATGGCTTGTGATCATCCATCTTCCTCTCAATCACAATCCAGAGGTTTTCAGTGGGGTTCAGGTCTGGAGATTGGGCTGGCCATGATGTGGATGATGTGGTGGTCCTCCATCCACACTTGACTGACCTGGCTGTGTGGCATGGAGCATTGTCCTGCTGGAAAATCTAATGAAAAGGTGTAGATGGTCTGCAACAATGCTTAGGTAGGTGGTACGTGTCAAAGGAACATCCACATGGATGCAGGACCCAAGGATTTTCAGCAGAACATTGACCAAAGCAGGACACTGCCTCCACTTCTTCCCATAGTGCATCCTGGTGCCATGTGTTCCCCAGGTAACAGACACACACGCACCCGGCCATCCAATTCAATTTCAATTCAAGAGTCTTTGTCATTTCAACCACATACACTATATTGCCAAAAGTATTCGCTCACCCATCCAAATAATCAGAATCAGGTGTTCCAATCACTTCCATGGCCACAGGTGTATAAAATCAAGCACCTAGGCATGCAGACTGTTTTTACAAACATTTGTGAAAGAATGGGTCGCTCTCAGGAGCTCAGTGAATTCCAGCGTGGAACTGTGATAGGATGCCACCTGTGCAACAAATCCAGTCGTGAAATTTCCTCGCTCCTAAATATTCCACAGTCAACTGTCAGCTGTATTATAAGAACGTGGAAGTGTTTGGGAACGACAGCAACTCAGCCACGAAGTGGTAGGCCACGTAAACTGACGGAGCGGGGTCAGCGGATGCTGAGGCGCATAGTGCGAAGAGGTCGCCAACTTTCTGCAGAGTCAATCGCTACAGACCTCCAAACTTCATGTGGCCTTCAGATTAGCTCAAGAACAGTGCGCAGAGAGCTTCATGGAATGGGTTTCCATGGCCGAGCAGCTGCATCCAAGTCATACATCACCAAGTGCAATGCAAAGCACCGGATGCAGTGGTGTAAAGCACGCCGCCACTGGACTCTAGAGCAGTGGAGACGCGTTCTCTGGAGTGACCAATCACGCTTCTCCATCTGGCAATCTGATGGACGAGTCTGGGTTTGGCGGTTGCCAGGAGAACGGTACTTGTCTGACTGCATTGTGCCAAGTGTAAAGTTTGGTGGAGGGGGGATTATGGTGTGGGGTTGTTTTTCAGGAGCTGGGCTTGGCCCCTTAGTTCCAGTGAAAGGAACTCTGAATGCTTCAGCATACCAAGACATTTTGGACAATTCCATGCTCCCAACTTTGTGGGAACAGTTTGGAGCTGGCCCCTTCCTCTTCCAACATGACTGTGCACCAGTGACCAAAGCAAAGTCCATAAAGACATGGATGACAGAGTCTGGTGTGGATGAACTTGACTGGCCTGCACAGAGTCCTGACCTCAACCCGATAGAACACCTTTGGGATGAATTAGAGCGGAGACTGAGAGCCAGGCCTTGTGGACAGCCTTCCCAGAAGAGTTGAAGCTGTTATAGCTGCAAAGGGTGGACCGACGTCATATTGAACCCTATGGATTAGGAATGGGATGTCACTTAAGTTCATATGCGAGTCAAGGCAGGTGAGCAAATACTTTTGGCAATATAGTGTATATCTGACGCAGTACAGAGTGAAATGAAACGTTTCTCCAGGACCTGGTGCTACAGAAACATACAACATAAAGATCAAATACGGAAAAAACAACACAGAGCTAGGACCAAAGTTTTTGTCCTAGTCACATAAAGTGCAAAGTGTGCAGCTAGATGCAAACAGCGCAAAGACAAGACAGTGCAGAAACAGTAGGTACAAAAAGACAACACAAAAACAGTAATGTAAAAATGAAATGGAATAAAAAGAAATACATGTACAGAGTAGCAGCGGTTGAGGTAGTGCAAATAGAAATAGGCATAAGCATAAATATAAACATAGCAGCATAATAAAATAATAACAGGGTTTGAGGGAGTGCAATAAATAGTGAACAATATAAGTTATGTGTGGGTATCCACACAGGTGAAAGAGAGAGTGTGTGTGTGTGTGGATCCACACAGGTGAAAGAGAGAGTGTGTGTGTGTGGATCCACACAGGTGAAAGAGAGAGTGTGTGTGTGTGGATCCACACAGGTGAAAGAGAGAGTGTGTGTGTGTGGATCCACACAGGTGAAAGAGAGTGTGTGTGTGTGTGTGTGTGTGGATCCACACAGGTGAAAGAGTGTGTGTGTGTGTGTGTGGATCCACACAGGTGAAAGAGAGAGTGTGTGTGTGTGTGTGTGTCCACACAGGTGAAAGAGAGAGTGTGTGTGTGTGTGTGTGTGTGTGTGTGTCCACACAGGTGAAAGAGAGAGTGTGTGTGTGAGACAGAGTTTTGTACAGTTCAGTTCTCTTTAGTCTTGTACAGTTCTGTGTGTGTGTGTGTGTGTGTGTGTTAGAGAGAGTTTTGTACGGTTCAGTCCCAGGTGTTGAGGAGCCTGATGGCTTAAACTGTTACAGTCTGGTTGTGAGGCCCGAATGCTCCAGTACCTCTTTCCAGATGGCAGGAGGGTGAAGAGTGTGTGAGGGGTGTGTAAGAGTGTGTGTGAAGAGTGTGTGAAGGGTGTGTAAGAGTGTGTGTGAGGGGTGTGTGGGGTGTGTAAGAGTGTGTGTGGGGTGTGTAAGAGTGTGTGTGAGGGATGTGTGGGGTGTGTAAGAGTGTGTGTGAGGGGTGTGTGGGGTGTGTAAGAGTGTGTGTGAGGGGTGTGTGGGATCATCCACAATGCTGTTAGCTTTGCGGATGCAGCATGTGGAGTAAATGTCCGTGATAGAGGGGAGAGAGACTCCAATGATCTCAGCTGTCCTCACTATCCCCTGAAGGGTCTTGTGATCTGAGACGGTCCAGTTCCCAAACCAGGCAGTGATGCAGCTGCTCAGGACGCTCTCCATGGTCCCTCTGTAGAACACAGTCAGGATGGGGGGAGGGCGTTCCTCAGCCTCCTCAGGAAGTAGAGGTGCTGCTGGGCTTTCTTGGTGATGGAGCTGGTGTTGAGTGACCAGGTGAAGTTCTCTGCCAGATGAACACCAAGGAATTTGGTGCTCTTGACGATCTCCACCGAGGATCCGTCGATGGACAGCGGAGAATGGTCACTCTGTGCTCTCCTGAAGTCAACAACCATCTCTTTGGTCTTGTCGATGTTCAGGGAGAGGTTGTTGGCTCTGCACCAGGCTGTTAGATGTTGCACCTCCTCTCTGTATGCTGACTCGTCATTCTTGCTGATGAGACCCACCACGGACGTGTCATCGGAGAACTTGATGATGTGGTTGTCGTGAGTCAGCAGAGTGAACAGCAGTGGACTGAGCACACAGCCCTGAGGAGCTCCAGTGTTCAGTGTGGTGGTGCTGGAGATACTGTTCCCGATCCGGACTGACTGAGGTCTCCCAGTCAGAAAGTCCAGGATCCAGTTGCAGAGAGAGGTGTTCAGGCCCAGCAGGATCAGCTTCTCAATCAGCTGCTGAGGGATGATTGTGTTGAATGCTGAACTGAAATCTATGAACAGCATGTGAACGTAGGAGTCCTTACAGTCCAGGTGTGTGTGGGCAAGATGGAGGGCTGTGGTGATGGCATCGTCCATGGAGCAGTTAGGACGATACGCAAACTGCAAGGGGTCCAGTGAGGATGGTAGCTGTGACTTGCCTCATGATGAGCCTCTCAAAGCATTTCATCACGATTGGTGTGAGTGCGACGGGACGATAGTCATTGAGGCAGGAAACCATAGACTTCCTAGGCACTCAAGACTCGTTGTCTTGAGGCACGCTGGGATGGTGGAGCTGCTCAGGGAGATGTTGAAGATGTCAGTGAAGACATCAGCTAGCTGTTCTGCACACTCCCTGAGCTCTCTGCCAGGAATGTTGTCTGGTCCAGCAGACTTCCGTGTGTTAACTCTGCATAGAGTTCTCTTCACGTCAGCCGTGGTGAGACAGACCGTTAGGAGGGATGGTCTTCCTCGCTGTTGTGTTGTTCTGTGCCTCAAACTGAGCGTAGAAGTCGTTCAGCGCGTCAGGAGGGAGGCGTCACTGTAGTATGTTGTCCTGTAGTTGGTGATCGCCTGGATGCACTGCCACACGCGCCGGGAGTCTCCGCTGTCCTGGAAGTGGCCATGGATTCTCTGGGTGTGCGCACGCTTCGCCTCTATGATGGCTAGGGACAGTTTGGCCCTTGCTGTTTTTAAGGCCGCCCTGTCCCCTGCTCTGAAGGCGGAGTCTCTCGACTTCAGGACAGTACGCACTTTTGTGGCTTCTGGTTGGAACCACGGCTTCTGGTTGGAGCGTGTGGTGATGGTCACGTCATCAATGCACTTCCTGATGTAGCCGGTCACTGATGCTGTGTACTCCTCCGAGTCAATTGTTTGTTGCAGCTTCCCTGAACATGTCCCAGTCAGTGCACTCAAAACAGTCCTGAAGAGCACAGATGGCTCCTGCTGGCCAGGTTTTAACCGGCAATAATAAACAGTCCATCGGGGTGAGCATTCTGCAGCTCACACAGAGCCTCCTTAGCATTAGCGCTGGGTGGAATGTACACTCCGATAATGAAAGTGGTGGTGAATTCCCGGGATAAATAATAAGGTCTGCATCTAATAGTCACAAACCCCACTAGTGATGAGCAGTAGTTAGACACAAGCACAGAGTCCTTATACCATTTGTGTTGATGTAAACACACACGCCACCACCGCGAGTCTTACCGCACAGAGCTGCATTCCTGTCGGCACGAAACGTGGGGAGCGCGGCTAGCTGAATGGCGGCGTCCGGAACTCTGTCGCTGAGCCGTGTCTCCGTAAAAACAAAGATGCAGCAGTCTCTGCACTCACGCCGTGTAGTTCACTGGAGTCGGATGTAATCCAATTTATTGTCCAGTGAGCAGACGTTGGACAAAATGATGGAGGGGAGTGCCGGCCGGCTAGGAAATGTTATTAGCCTAGCACGGACACCCGCTTGTTTTCCACGCTTCCGCTTCCTTGAGCACCGCTTGCGACGTCATCTCTCCCGGCCACCAGCATCAGGAGACACCGAGGACTGAAGGCCTGGTCTTCGCAGAAAGCAGAGGTCACGAAGTTTGCAGAGTACATCATCATGCAGGTTAGTAACTGCATGATTTATGAGCTGTAGTATCGTCTGGCAGTCATTTACATGAACACCACTGTCTTTGGTGTCCATGCACCTTGAAATTCGGGCTAAAACAAAGATATAGCACCATTTTGGTTCTGGAGTGGCCGCTGCGTGCTACTGCCGCGCCGCCATCTTGGAACACCATTCCACGTGATGTAAAAGAAAACATTATTCATCAGACCAGGCCACCTCCTTCCATTGCTCTGTGGTCCAGTTCTGATGCAATTTGATCAACAGTAGCTCGTCTGTTGGATCGGATCACACGGGCCAGCCTTCACTCCCCACGTGCATCAATGAGCCTTGACCACCCATGACCCTGTCACCGGTTCATCACTGTTCCTTCCTTGGACCACTTTTGATAGATACTGACCACTGCAGACCGGGAACACCCCACAAGAGCTGCAGATTTGGAGATGCTCTGATCCAGTGGTCTAGCCATCACAATTTGGCCCTTCATCAAACTCACTCAAATCCTTACACTTGTCCATTTTTCCTGCTTCTAACATCAACTTTGAGGACAAAATGTTGACTTGCTGCCTAATATATCCCACCCACTAACAGGTGCCATGATGAGGAGATCATCAGTCTTATTCACTTCACCGGTCAGTGGTGTATATATATATATATAAAAGCACATGTTAAAGTGGTCGCAGCTGCTCTATTTAACAAATCAAACTGGACCCAATAAACAAGTCTAATCAGCTTTAATAAGTGAGTCACATGACTCTATAGAACAACACCAAGGAGCTCTATCACATCAGTGTAAACAGGTTGATTTAACATTTACCTTATTGTCTAGATCAAACAGATACGAATCATCTTCCCTCACATCTGCTTCTGCATCAGAGATCAGTTCCCCAACATACCTACACACACACACACACACACACACACAGAGTTCAAAGGAAGAATGGAAAAAAACAACACATAAGGAAAGGTAAGGAAGAAAGCATACTGACTCGCAGATGAAGCTTCCCTGAGGAATGTCCTGAAGAGCTCGGACTCCCCAGCCCATCTTCTCAGTGCGGTACAGCTGTAAACGTACCCTTACACACACACACACACACACACACACACACACACACACACACGCACAGTACTGAACATACATAGCAGGTTTAAAGAGAACACTGAGATATATACAGCAGTGTGATGTTTATATGTTCTCTGATGTCACAGGGCATGGTGACTGGCTGGAGCAGTGTGATGTGATTGGTTAGAGTGGTGTGATGTGATTGGCTCACTTGATTCCGGCCTGTACCACTCGGTTCTTGCAGCTCTTGTGACAGGAGCAGGCAAGATTACACTCAAAGATCAGAGGAGGCTCGATCTTATTAAACTCCTGCAGCAGACGCTGATCCTGTCACACAACACACACATACACAAATTAACACACACACACACAATTTAACACACACATACACAATTTAACACATACACAAATTAACACACACACACACAATTTAACACATACACAAATTAACACACACACACACAATTTAACACACACACACACAATTTAACACATACACAAATTAACACACACACACACAATTTAACACACACATACACAATTTAACACATACACAAATTAACACACACACACAATTTAACACATACACAAATTAACACACACACAATTTAACACACACAAATTAACACACACACAATTTAACACACACATACACAATTTAACACATACACAAATTAACACACACACACAATTTAACACATACACACAATTTAACACACACACAATTTAACACATACACAAATTAACACACACACACAATTTAACACACACACAAATTAACACACACACACAATTTAACACACATACACAATTTAACACATACACAAATTAACACACACACACACACAATTTAACACATACACAAATTAACACACATACACAATTTAACACATACACAAATTAACACACACAATTTAACACATACACAAATTAACACACACAATTTAACACATACACAAACACACACACACACAATTTAACACATACACAAATTAACACACACACAATTTAACATATACACAAATTAACACATACACAAATTAACACACACACACACACAATTTAACACATACACAAATTAACACACACACACAATTTAACACATACACAAATTAACACACACACACACACAATTTAACACACACAAATTAACACACACACACACACAATTTGACACATACACAAATTAACACACACACAATTTAACACATACACAAATTAACACACAAATTAACACACACACTAACACATACGCAAATTAACACACAATTTAACACATACACAAATTAACACACACACAATTTAACATACACAAATTAACACACACAAACACACACACAATTTAACACACACAAATTAACACACACACACACAATTTAACACATACACAAATTAACACACACACACACAATTTAACACATACACAAATTAACACACACACACACACACACACAAATTAACACACACACACACACACAATTTAACACATACACAAATTAACACACACACACACACACACAATTTAACACATACACAAATTAACACACAAATTAACACACACACTAACACATACGCAAATTAACACACACACACACACACACACAATTTAACACATACACAAATTAACACACACACACAATTTAACACATACACAAATTAACACACACACACAATTTAACACATACACAAATTAACACACACACACACACACACAAATTAACACACACACACACAATTTAACACATACACAAATTAACACACACACACACACACACACAAATTAACACACACACACACACACACAATTTAACACATACACAAATTAACACACACACACACACAATTTAACACATACACAAATTAACACACAAATTAACACACACACTAACACATACGCAAATTAACACACACACACACACACACACAATTTAACACATACACAAATTAACACACACACACACACACAAATTAACACACACACACACACACAATTTAACACACACACAAATTAACACACACACACACACACAATTTAACACATACACAAATTAACACACACACACACAATTTAACACACACACAAATTAACACACACACACACACACAATTTAACACATACACAAATTTACACACACACACACACACAAATTAACACACACACACACACAATTTAACACACACAAATTAACACACACACACACACAATTTAACACATACACAAATTAACACACAAATTAACACACACACACACACACACAAATTAACACACACACACACACACACACACACACACACACAATTTAACACATACACAAATTAACACACACACACACACACAATTTAACACATACACAAATTAACACACAAATTAACACACACACTAACACATATGCAAATTAACACACAATTTAACACATACACAAATTAACACACAATTTAACACATACACAAATTAACACACACACACACACACAATTTAACACATACACAAATTAACACACACACACAATTTAACACACACAAATTAACACACAAATTAACACACACACTAACACATACGCAAATTAACACACACAATTTAACACATACACAAATTAACACACACAATTTAACACATACACAAATTAACACACACACACAC
The DNA here is from genome assembly GCF_019097595.1 of Hemibagrus wyckioides. NCBI lineage: Eukaryota > Metazoa > Chordata > Actinopteri > Siluriformes > Bagridae > Hemibagrus > Hemibagrus wyckioides. The sequence continues at coordinate 24,911,800 of NC_080723.1, forward strand.
ACAATTTAACACATACACAAATTAACACACACACAAAATTTAACACATACACAAATTAACACACACACAATTTAACACATACACAAATTAACACACACAATTTAACACATACACAAATTAACACACACACACACACAATTTAACACATACACAAATTAACACACACACAAAATTTAACACACACAAATTAACACACACACACACACACAAATTAACACACACACACACACAATTTAACACATACACAAATTAACACACACACACACACACAATTTAACACATACACAAATTAACACACAAATTAACACACACACTAACACATACGCAAATTAACACACACACACACACAATTTAACACATACACAAATTAACACACACACACACAACACACACACACACACACACAATTTAACACATACACAAATTAACACACAAATTAACACACACACACACACACACAAATTAACACACACACACACAATTTAACACATACACAAATTAACACACACACACACACACAATTTAACACATACACAAATTAACACACAAATTAACACACACACTAACACATATGCAAATTAACACACAATTTAACACATACACAAATTAACACACACAATTTAACACATACACAAATTAACACACACACACACACACAATTTAACACATACACAAATTAACACACACACACAATTTAACACACACAAATTAACACACAAATTAACACACACACTAACACATATGCAAATTAACACACACAATTTAACACATACACAAATTAACACACACAATTTAACACATACACAAATTAACACACACACACACACACACAATTTAGCACATACACAAATTAACACACACACACAATTTAACACATACACAAATTAACACACACACACAATTTAACACACACAAATTAACACACACACACACAATTTAACACACACATACACAATTTAACACATACACAAATTAACACACACACACAATTTAACACATACACAAATTAACACACACACACAATTTAACACATACACAAATTAACACACACACACAATTTAACACATACACAAATTAACACACACACACAATTTAACACACACATACACAATTTAACACATACACAAATTAACACACACACACACAATTTAACACATACACAAATTAACACACATACACAATTTAACACATACACAAATTAACACACACAATTTAACACATACACAAATTAACACACACAATTTAACACATACACAAACACACACACACACAATTTAACACATACACAAATTAACACACACACAATTTAACATATACACAAATTAACACATACACAAATTAACACACACACACACACAATTTAACACATACACAAATTAACACACACACACAATTTAACACATACACAAATTAACACACACACACACACACACACAATTTAACACACACAAATTAACACACACACACACACAATTTGACACACACAAATTAACACACACAATTTAACACATACACAAATTAACACACAAATTAACACACACACTAACACATACGCAAATTAACACACAATTTAACACATACACAAATTAACACACACACAATTTAACATACACAAATTAACACACACAAACACACACAATTTAACACACACAAATTAACACACACACACACAATTTAACACATACACAAATTAACACACACACACACACAATTTAGCACATACACAAATTAACACACACACACAATTTAACACATACACAAATTAACACACACACACAATTTAACACATACACAAATTAACACACACAATTTAACACATACACAAATTAACACACACACACACACAATTTAACACGTACACAAATTAACACACACACACACACAATTTAACACGTACACAAATTAACACACACACACACGATTGTCTCTTACCTTGTTATACCAGCAGCGGATGCTGAGTTGTCCACAGAGGCAGTTACTGGAGGAGCAGTCATCAGTACAGTTACAGTGCTACACACACACACACACACACACACACACACACACACCCCAAGTGGAGTCTAAATATAATGTTACCATAATAATCACATTATCTTCTCAGCACTAACGCTAACATCAGGTGTACATGTTAGCTTGTTATCTCAGCACCACCTACCTGCAGCAGTGTGTGTGTGTGTGCGTGTGTGCGTGTGTGTGTGTGTGTGTGTGTGTGCGTGTCTGTGTGTGTGTGTGTGTGTACCTGTAGATGAGTGATGTTGCGGTCGATGTTCATGGCGGAGGTCTCACAGTTCTCAGAGATGTATTTGTAGTCTGACGGACAGTCTTCATCATCCACACCGTTAACACACGGGATCGGTACGTTCTCATAACCCTGCGCCACGTCGCTACAGACACACACACAATTTCTTTATTTTCTTTTTACATTTATTCATTCATTCCAGTACAAAGGCTTCCGGTTTAAATTACAATGCCAAATGCTCCCGGTTCAGGTTCTACAGAATCTGGTCTCAGTAGCACAGGGGTTAGTCCTCAAAATAAAGAACAGAGTCCCAGTACCAAAGGTTCCAGCTCAAATAGCCAAGGGTCCAGCTGAAATAACAAAAGGAACCAATTTCTTCACCAAAGAATTCAGTTCCAAAAGCAAAGGTTACTTCCAGTACTACAGGATCCCAGTACCACAAGATACCAGTACCACTGCATTCAGCTCTAGAGTCAATATTTCCAGATACCAACTGAAAGGTTCCAGAGATATGATTATTAAAGGTGCCAGTTACAATCCATAAGGATCCAGTTTCAACCAGTCTGGTTAATAAATCTCCAGTTTCAACACCAGTACCAGTACTAAAGGTGCTCATTAAATACAGTACAAACATTTTCGAATCTGAAGGACAATGGTCCTCTATGTTCTCCATTTAAAACCGTCCAGTACCAAAATTACAGCTTCAGAATCAAAGGTTTAATTTCCATGAACAAATAAGCCAGTTCCAGTACCGAAAGGCTCCAGTTCCAGTAACAAACAGCTCAGCTCTAGTTAAAAGGAGAAGTTCACTTCCAGAACAAAACTCTACAGATCATTTCCTCACCCCCTCGTCATCCAAGATGTTCATGTCTGTCTGAAATGATGTGTTTTTTGAGGAAAACATGTCAGGATTTTTCTCCATATAGTGAACTTCAACGGTGCCCGTGACGCTGTATACCACGTGATCATGTCGGAAGGTCACACGTGACATAGGCGGAGCTACAGACCCAGTGTTTACAAAGCGACCAAGAACAAAGAACTAGGAAGTGCAAATCAGTCACACGCTCTTTACTAACAAAAAGGTACGTATAACTTTGTGTCGTTCCACACAACAACTTCAGAGCGCTCCTCCTTCTCCACGCTTGTAAACACTGGGTCTGTTGCTCCGCCTACATCACGCGTGACCTTCAGACGTGATTATGTAGTATGCAGTGTCGTGGACGCGCATCCCAGAGCTAGCACTAGATGAGCTTTTGTGGTTAAAAAGTATAAAATTGTTTAATTTTTATAAGAAATTGACCGATGTGTGTCTAGATAAGAGCCTTCTTCCTGGGCTGGGATGGAGGTTAAGAGCTCTTAGA